>NW_007191626.1:0-741 GCF_000164805.1 Carlito syrichta
CATCTGTCCGTGCAGTGGGGCTGTAGGTTTACTCCCTGAAATAAAATGTGGTTAGCAGAGGGGAGAGAATGGAGCAGATAGTGGGTTGAAGAGGGGAATGGAGAGATAGAGGAGTAAGGGGGGAAACAAACGAGTGTGCCAACAAATAGAGAGAGAGGCCTATACTGAAACAGATAAAAACAATAGACCACAGCTACAGTCGAACTAACTCTCATACAAACAAAAATAAAACATATAGTGATGCTAACATACAAGCTAACCAACCACCTTGTTAGTGTGCTGTTCCTCTATACAAAGATATGGTTTACAGAGGGAAGAAAAGAGAAGAAAAGGAAAAGGAAAAAAGAAAAAAGGGAACAATGCAGTAGGAATAGAATTAAGTCATTAAACGGATAGAATCAATGAAGCACACTCTGAGACCTTTCGTTTAAGTCCAATGTCCTTTCAGGTCTGATTTCTAGTTTTCTTTTCAAGCTGGTAAATTAGTTTGCAGTTAGAGTCAGTTGCCCCTGATCTGCAGTGAAGGACAGTTCAGATTAACCTTCCTTCAGCAGTTTGGTCTATGTCTTTATCAAGCTTGTTTCTCCCGTTTTGGTGTTGTTACCTTGAATCGCCAGCAGGTGGTGCTATCTCATCTGCTCACCCCAGAGGGGGTGGGGCTGCACAGGAACAAGATGGCTGCCTGCCTCCGAGCAGCAACAGGAGCTCCGCGCCGGGTGGGCAGGACAGTCTCAGATGCAG
>NW_007191627.1:0-929 GCF_000164805.1 Carlito syrichta
CAAACACCTTCTCGGACCACAGTGGAATAAAAATAAACATTGACACCAACAAAGTCCCCCCAAAACCCACAAAGACATGGACACTAAACAGCATGATGCTAAACAACTCCTGGGTCAACGACGAAATCAAAACAGGGATCAAAAGATACCTGGAAACAAATGAAAATGAAGAAACATCTTACCAGAATCTCTGGGATGTCCTGAAAGCTGTAGTAAAAGGGGAATTTATATCCCTACAAACACACATGAAGAAAATGGAAGGAACAGAAATTCACAACCTAACAAGCCACCTAAAGAAGCTGGAAAAGCAAGACCGCAAAAACCCTAATTTCAGCAGAAGAATCCAGATCACCAAAATAAAAGCCCAAATCCAGGACATAGAAGACAAAAAGATAATACAAAAAATCAATGAAACAAAAAGCTGGTTCTTCGAAAGGGTAAACAAGATTGATGGTCCCCTAGCTACAATGACCAAGATAAAATGAGAAAAAAATCAAATAAGCATAATAAGAAACACAAAAGATGAAGTCACATCTGACCCTGAAGAAATACAAAAGATCATTAGAGACTACTACGTACACTTGTATGGAAACAAACTTGAAAACCATAAGGAAATAGAGGACTTTCTGACATCACACAACCTACCTAGGTTGGAACAAGAAGAAATTGAGACCCTAAATAAACCAATAACAATCAAGGAAATCGACCACGTAATAAGAAAACTTCCTACAAAAAAAAGCCCTGGTCCAGATGGCTTTCCAGCAGAATTCTACAAGACATTTAAGGAGGAGCTGATACCAATCCTACTGAAGGTATTCCAGGCAATTGAAAAAGATGGAACTCTCCCCAAATCATTTTACGAAGCCAACATCACATTAATACCCAAGCCAGGTAAAGATCCAACAAAGAAAGAAAACTACAGGCCAAGA
>NW_007191628.1:0-834 GCF_000164805.1 Carlito syrichta
CAGCCTCATTACTTCCACAGCCTCATTACTCAGCCTTATTACTTCCACCCCCTAGGGGTCCCTTCTTGTACCATGACCTGGAAACCATGTTAAGACAGTACACTGAGAATAATCACAGGGCCCACCTTGTTAGTTTCCTGTCTCTCATGCATCACCATCCTGCCTTTGAAAATCAGTGTTCTGTTACATATTTTGAGTATTTTTTTTTTTTGGTGGCTTTAGGGGGAGGCTAAATCCAGTGCTTAGTACTCCATCTTGACTGGATGTAGAAGTCTCTCCCTTTCTCTTTCATCTCTGCCCATTTTGTTTTGTCTCTTCTTTCTCCAGCCCTGGTCTGTTCCTCCCTTCTCCTGTTCCTCCACCTTCTTCCCTGCTTTCTTTCCAGACTACTGTTCACGCTTTGGTTTCCCTTTCCCACCACCTTGTAGTTCAAGCATCACCAGATTTGCATTTTCTGGAGAGATCTGTCTCACCCCAGTTGTGTCATTCATGTGTCCATCCATGACCCAGTCACCTGTGGCTGTTCATTTATTTGTTCATCAAACTTGGGCTGGGTTGGACCAGGTGCTGAGGAAGTATTATTGAGTACAGCAGGTTTTGTTCCTGCTCCCTGGGAGTGAAACACAAAGTAGATAATCCACGGATTTATCCAAATTCCTTGTGGTGGTAAATTCACCTGAATGATCACATCCCGTACATGTGTGCTTGGTAGCTGGAGAAAGGTAGCCAGGAGAGGTGTTTCTGACCTATAAACTGTGAGATAGAAAAAGGGGCCGAAAGGGGGCCTAATTCCTGTAGAGAGCAGTACAACCATCCCCTAGGTCCCGAGGCTCC
>NW_007191628.1:2193-3031 GCF_000164805.1 Carlito syrichta
TTTCCCATCTGAGTGCTCAAGGACGGTGTTCTGAGAATGTGGTTTGGGCTATCCTGAGATTTGGGTGGCATTGACTGTGAGGTCAGCCAGGGAGTGAGGCCCTCCAAAGGGGTGGGTACTGGAATGAGACATGTCTGTGCTCCTAAGATAGAGTCAGATGATCATGTAAAAGAGATCAGCAGTTCTCAACCCTGGCTGAGCCCCCATTTCACTTTGGGGGCATTTGCAGGTGAGCTATTTCCAAGCCCCCAAGGCAGTCTCCTGCATCCATGTCTCTAGGACTTGGAAGCCCAGAGGGGGCTGAGATTTTTTTTTTTTTAGTTGGAGTCTCCCTTTGTCACCCAGGCAGGAGGGCAAGGGCATGCTCACGGCCACTGCAACCTCAACTTGTTGGGCTTAGGCGATCCTTCTGCCTCAGCCTTCCAAGTAGCCAGAACCATAGGTGTGCACTGCTACGCCTGGCTAATTTTTTGATTTATTGTAAAGAGGAGGTCTCGCCAAGTTGCCCCAGGTGGTCTCAAACTCCTGGGCTTAGGCAATTCTCTTGCTTTGGGCTTCCAAAATGCTGCGATTATAGACTTGAGCCACCACACCTGACAGGACTGAGATATTATTAGAGGGGAGATCTCGGAGCTGGGTCATCATGCTGTAGGGCTTCACCAGGCTATGGAGACATGAGCACAGCCTTTCAGCCTGGTGTTGGGGTATCATTCTCCATGCTCTGGGGAGTGTTAAGGGCCAGGGAGCTGGGCTGTGGATAATGTCACATCCTGGGACAGGATATACCAAGGATTGGCACATAGACTTGGAGGATATCTCCCAGGGGAGCCTGAAAGAG
>NW_007191629.1:0-1353 GCF_000164805.1 Carlito syrichta
TCATCATCAAGTAAGTCTCCTAATAGACAACTGACCTGACTTTGGGGAAAATAACACTGAAAACAACATGGAGTAAGTTTTAAGGTGAACTTGACTTACTTGGCAGTCAGAAGATATCAATTTCCAAAGAAACTTTGGTACATGCGTGTGCATTACAGAAGACAATCTCTGGTGTGTAGACCCCACCCTCCCAACAGCAGACCACTCACATCTCAGTTTCTGTTTGAGTAGGACAGTCACATTCTCAAAGACTTAAAATATAACCCTCAGACATGCCTGATTTTTAACTGTAATGTCCTCATAACAGAAGTTCTTATCAGAGATCTCCATGGTACTTGGCAAACAAGACGGTCTACTTGCTAAATAATACATTAGGTAAGTAAATTCAAGTGAGATTACTCTAATTAAATATACACTGCTATTGAAACATAATTTCTATATGGTCTAGTTGAAGAACAATCTCTTGTTCCTGAAAAAAAAGAAAGTTTTAAAATGATCCCCTGGTGACTGGGAGAATAGATTTACACGCAATCCACAGAGGTCATTTCAAGAAGAAAAAGATGACAGACAATGCAGGGAGCAGGTATCTCATTCCCGGAGACTGTCACTAGAGTGTGGGCTTTAAGGTTCTGGGTCAGAGATAGGGAGTTGGTAGAAGCAATGATGACCGTTGGGGTTGAGGGAATAGGCAGGCTCACACAGGTGTGAGGAGTGGCCTAGCCCAGTTTTGGCTAGTCTTTCAGGGCACTGCGTGAAAGGCTACCTGAGCAGCGCGGTCCAACGATCACAAGGCTTGGGCGAAAGGAAACGTCACTTTGCTGCCTGCGCCAAGCCACACCCAGCCCCCTCTAATGGCGTTAGGTGCCACAGGCACGACAACACGGATGGGCACGAAATTCCTGCAGACTTTGATCTCCTTGTCTACACACACTGAGAGCTGACAGTCTCTGCATGGCCGCCCCTCTTTCATTTGTCAGACAGAGTCTGTGGGTGCACCCGGGCAGGCAGCTACACCTGTACTTGAGAATTTACATCGCCTTGCTCGGGGATGGCATTGATTATGGACGGGTGAAATACAAGCACAAACTATTTAAAAACTGAATGATGGAGGCCTACAGGAACATGGCAGAAAAACAAATACATACAAGTGCTGCTGGCACAGCGATTGTACCTCTGCCCCTGAGCAATCATCTGATGATATCAAATTATGAGCCCTGGAAGTCCTCGTGCCACTGCCTTGGTTCACATTGGAGGCATAATGAAAATTTTCTGGTTAATTAAGGGGAGGTTTATAAAATACTTAGGTGTGCACACGCATGCGATTCTCGTCCTTCCACACTGGGGGCAATCGCG
>NW_007191630.1:0-2085 GCF_000164805.1 Carlito syrichta
CTCATATAAGTTGCTAAGAATCAACTTGAAAGAGGTATTCCTAGCAAAACACAGAAGGAATAGCTATTCCATGCTATCATCAATTACTAGGAAAACATATTTTTTTTAAAAAAATTGCTTATTGAATCCTATTAGTAAATGTATCTTTGAACTCTGAAAGTTGAATATCTGAACAAATTAACAAGTTAAACAAGTTTCTGGCAGTTATATCTGACCTAAGTTAGAAAAGGATTGTAAATGCTTCGTTATTTACACCCTTCCTCCAATTCACACATCTTCCCAGAAAGTATTTTTAAAAGACTCACAAAACATATAAATTCAAACTTTGCCTACGGTGACTCTAATTAAAGAGACCCATATATTCCTCAATGCCTGGCCCCCTACCCCTCTAGAAAGGCACTAAACTGCTAAGCATTGTGTAAAAGTTTAAAAATCTCGATTGGACATGACATAAACAAGCTGAATGATTCCACTAGTTTCTCTTTCACTGGTACAATAATGGCACTAAGTGCAGAATTTACCTTGTGTCTGAACAAGGTTCTTTTGAAAACTTGAAAGTATTTTGCAGCATAGGTAAGATTAATCTGGAGAGCCAGTGCAAATATCAACCAGCAGTGTGTACCTGTGTGATGATGGTGACTCACTTGCCCTCTCCCAGCCTCAGTATTTCACTTTTCTTGACCACATAGAGTTGTTGAAAGGTTGAAATGAGGCTATGTAAATAGTTATACTTGTTTATTATTAAAATACGAATGTCCATGTTTTTTGTTCTCTGTACACATGCACATAATCCTTTTATGGAAAGGAGAAGCATATGAGCATTTCTTGCTCTTTTGGCATCCATATTGTTTTTCTGGCTATCTGCCAGGGTGTGTTTATTATGCACACGTTTTCTGTGTGCCCATAAGTGTTTTTGTACATCACTGCTTTTAGCCTATGACAAATATGTAAACTCCTGTGACCTCTGTAGCAGAGACAGTCCTGGGTGTCTTAGCTTGATTCCTTTTTGAGGGACCTGATTGGATTCACATAGTTCAGCCCCAAATAAGTAGATTAAAAGTATTTTTAAAATACTTTGGTTCGTCTAAGTAAAATATTAGCCTTTTATAAGGACTGTGTAAATTTAGGTCATCTAAATGTATGAATAAACTGTATCTTTGGGCATTTTAAATTTTATGGTTTTGCACTTAAGTATAAAAGTATCCAGACCCAGGTCCTAGTCACTGACCACCCCTTATTAGTAAATCTATAGTTTTATCAGATTTATTAGAAATTTGCACTGACCATGGAAGACACATTTTATATGTGCAGAATTGGGTTCATCTTATCAGCAATTTACCCAATTATGGGAGTAAAAAAGGAAGCATGTGCATTTTCCTCCTAATTCTGGAATAGCTCCTGGTTCTTGAAATTCTAACATGAAAATACATGTATGCAAATTAATGGACATTCAACATGAAGCTTTGTAAACATTATTAATCAAGTTGAAAGGTGGCAGTACAACTATGTAAATACAGTAGAGAGGAAAATATATTTTGGATTCTGCATTTTATTTTAATTGCATACAATTAATGATTATAATTGCTAGATTTGTTTCAATGAGTAGGTTGAGCTAACCATGCTAACAAAAGTCATCTGCATATAAATAATGGAGCATTTACAACCCTTTTCTTACTTAGGTCAGATATAACTGCCAGAAACTTGTTTGCCTTGTTAATTTGTTCAGTTATTCAACTTTCAGAGTTTCAGATACATTTACTAATAGGGTTCAATTAGCATTTTTTAAAATAACTTTTTCCTAATAATTGATGATAGCATGGAACAGGAATTCCTCCTGTGCTTAATTGGTGAATTTGCACTGATCTAGTGACCGGAATTAAACTCCTGAAAAATAACTTCGTCAGATTTACTCATTCAAGCTTTGAAGGCTGAGTTGCTATGGCACACAAGATTAACTTTTTTTTTTTTTTTAAGTACGTTTAATTTCAGTGAAAACATTGGCACATCTCTTTTGGCATTATGTAGATAAAAATAAAGTGGACCGTTTCCCTTTTTCTTATATTTTTTATGTTTAGCAAGTTGTTT
>NW_007191631.1:0-784 GCF_000164805.1 Carlito syrichta
AAAGTCAATTTCTAGTTATTCAGAAATCATCACACTGTCATTCAAAGAGGTGCAGTAGTTTGCATCCTACCAGCAGTGTAGCAATTTCTTTTTCTCTGTATCATCATCAGCATCTGCTATTGCTTGTTTCATTAATGATAGCCATTCTTACTAGAGTTAGGTGATATCTCCTTTTTTAAAAATTTATGATGTGTATTTTTTATTTTTAAATTTTGAGTTGTAATTATGGGTTAGGTGTACAAATATACATTGTGCAGGTTCCCATGTTGATGAGATGTGCCCCCACCTCCCCATGTAGAGAGAGACCCCACCTCCCTGGTGCTCCCTGCTGCCACCCCTCCCCGTAGTTTCCCACCACTGTCAATCCTTTTCTTATAGTATTATGGTAGTTGTGCAAGGTCCACTTTTGAGTGAGAACATGTGATACTCAGAACTCTGTTTCTGTGATAAATCACTCAGTATTATAAACTCTAATTCCAGACAGGTTGCTGCAGAATTCATGATTATATTCTTCTTTATGGTTGCATAATATTCCATTGTGTATATGTACCACTTTTTTTTTTTTGGAGTTGGAGTCTCACTCAGTCACCCAGACTGGAGTGCAGTGGTCGCTCCCAGCCACTGCAGCCTCGACCTGCTGAACTCCGGTGATCCTTCCACCACCACCTTCCAAGTAGCTGGAACTACAAGCTCGTGCTACCACACCCTGCTGATTTTTTTATTTATTGTAGAGATTTGGTCTCGCTTGCCCGGGCGGGTCTCGAACCTGCGGGCTCAGGTAATC
>NW_007191632.1:0-3656 GCF_000164805.1 Carlito syrichta
TTTTTAATTTTCGATATCTTAAAAGGGTATTTTGTCTGAGATTAAAATTGCAACTCCAGCTTTCTTGTTGTGTTCGATTTGCCGGAAATTTTGCTTCCCATCATTTTACACTGAGTCTGTGAATGTCTTTTCTGGTGAAATGAGTCCTTGGAGACAATATATTTTTGCTTTATGATATTTTATCCATTTTACCATTCTATGTCTTTTCTTGGTGCATTTAGTCCATTCACATTTAGGCTAATTATTGAAACGTCAGAGTTTACCCCTGTCATGAAGGTTCATATAGAGGTGTTGATCCTGTTTGTATGTTGTTTTTCTTTTGATTTGGGGGTTGATTTGTGTGTCTTTTCAATCTTTTTCCTGCACTCTTGTGAAGAATGTTGTTGTTCTTTTTGCCCTTTCTTCTCTGCTTAATATTTTTTTTAAGTGTTTCTAGTAGTGCTGGTAACTGATGAGGCTTAGTTTAGCTGGGTAGGTTATTCGTGGTTGAAATTGATTATCTTTGAGGACTCTGAAGATTGGGGTCCATGCTCTTCTAGCCTGAAGGGCTTCTGTAGATAAATCTACTGCTATTGTAATTGGTCTTCCCCAATAGGGAGTATGACCATTTTCTCTTGCTGCCTTTAGGATTTTTCTCTTTTATACCTACTTTGTTTAAGCAAATTGTTTTGTGTCTGGGAGTTGGTCTTCTCATTGTTGTCTTACAGGGGTTCTCTAAATCTCCTGTGTTTGAATTTTCATGTCTCTGATGGAGTGAGGGAAGTTTTCTTAAATAATTTCATAGAATGTTTTTTCCAGGGTTGTCTCTGTCTCTTTTTCTGCCTCAGGAAGTCCAATTTTTCTTAGGTTTGGTGTCTTGAAGAAATTGCTCATCTCTTGAAGGTTTTGTTCTGTCTTTTTAAGCTTCTATTCTATGGTTTGGGAAGTTTGGGTTAGTTCTGTATTTTGGTCCTCAAGTTCTGAGATTCTTTCTTCTTCTTGGTTAATTCTGCTTTCCATGCTTATTAGTTCGTTATTTATTTCAATCACCATATTCTTTGCTACTGTTATCTCAGTTATCAACTCCTTCCTCTTTTCCTCTTGTCTTTCCTCAATTCTTTTTATTCTTTCTATTATTGTCTTGATGTCTGGGTTTGTAGTATGTGACCAGTCATTCTTAGAACTCTTCATTGATTCCATTCTGATGTTTCCTCAGTGTCGGGTCTCCTATGAATCTGTGGGAGACCTATATTTTTCTTCTGGTTTTTCTTCATCTGTGTAAATTTTCCTCCCCACATTTTCCTTTTTTCCCACCCTCTTCTTTAATTTTGCTTTTCAGGGGTGGCAGGGTTGCTTTTACTTCTGTTTGCTTGATCTCCCAGTCTTCCTTTTGTGAATCCTCTAGCTTTGTTTACTTATGAATCTTGACTGTGGGTTGAGGATTGTGCTTTTTTTTTTTGTTTTTTTTTTGCAGTTTTGAGATTGAATTCAGGGGCAAGCTGTGATTCAAACTCTATCTGCAGATCACAGTATCCACCGAGAAGTATATGAATACTCTGGAACCTACTTTTCACTGCCTTGCAATCTGTCCATTCAGTGGGGGAATAAGTTTACTCCCGGAAAGCAAAATGTGGTAAGAAAAAGGAAACGGATGTAACAGGGGAGGGAAGGAAGAGCAAGGAAGAGAATGAGAAGAGTAAGAGGGAAAACAAAAAGAGACACAAAGAAAGAAAGGAGTAAGAAAAAATGAAAAACAAAAAAAAACTAAAGCAATACACATAATCATACAGAAACACAAGCCAATCAACTTCCATATTGATACTATTCCTTTACACAAGCATGAAGTCTAAAAGATAAAAGTAAATCAGCAAACTAACAAGCAAATTTAGTATGAAGACACTTTCAGTAGCAATAAGAAGAAGGAAAAAAGAGGAAAAAAGGAAAAGGATACGTAAAACAAACATACAAACAATACAAATAGAAAAAATAAAAACAAGGGAACAAAGCCCGATCTTAGATCATTACTCTTAAGTCCAATATCCTTTCATCTCTGATCTCTAGTTTTCATTGCAGGCTGGTAGGGTTATTCACTGCTAGGATCTGATTCCCCAGGGCTGGTGTGAGGGAGGTTTGATCAAATTTGAGTTCAGTCAGCTTGCTGTCTGAGAAGTCAGCTATTCAAACCTGACTTGTGTCAGATCTAGCACAGGGGAGTGGTTTCAGTCTCTCAAGTTTGATTTTATTGCCTTAGATCTCAAGTTGGAGGCAGGCAGAGCTAGGCAGACCCAGCATGCTGGGTGGGTCAATGCGGTCTCTGTGTGGTCTCAGGGCTCTAGTTGTTACCTGACCCACCTGCTGGGCCAAACTGGGGGAGTGGAGTGTGGGACAGCCAGGAACTGCAGGTCAGTGTTGCAGTGGGTGACTCCTGCTGGGCACAGCTGTGTAGCAGGGGTGGGGTTTCAGAGCTCCCTGGACTAGGAATTGGGGGCCGGCTTTGGTATCTTTTTTTGTAGAATGATTTGATTTCCTTTGGGTATCTTCCCAATAGGGAAATTACTGGGTCATATGGAAAGTCAATTTCTAGTTATTTCCTCTGTATCGTCATCAGCATCTGCTATTGCTTGTTTCATTAATGATGGCCATTCTTACTAGAGTTAGGTGATATCTCCTTTTTTAAAAATTTATGATGTGTATTTTTTATTTTTAAATTTTGAGTTGCAATTATGGGTTAGGTGTACAAATATACATTGTGCAGGTTCCC
The DNA here is from genome assembly GCF_000164805.1 of Carlito syrichta. Taxonomy (NCBI): domain Eukaryota; kingdom Metazoa; phylum Chordata; class Mammalia; order Primates; family Tarsiidae; genus Carlito; species Carlito syrichta. The sequence continues at coordinate 2,741 of NW_007191632.1, forward strand.
ATGTTGATGAGATGTGCCCCCACCTCCCCATGTAGAGAGAGACCCCACCTCCCTGGTGCTCCCTGCTGCCACCCCTCCCCATAGTTTCCACCACTGTCAATCATTTTCTTATAGTATTATGGTAGTTGTGCAAGGTCCACTTTTGAGTGAGAACATGTGATACTCAGAACTCTGTTTCTGTGATAAATCACTCAGTATTATAAACTCTAATTCCAGACAGGTTGCTGCAGAATTCATGATTATATTCTTCTTTATGGTTGCATAATATTCCATTGTGTATATGTACCACTTTTTTTTTTTTTTGGAGTTGGAGTCTCACTCAGTCGCCCAGACTGGAGTGCAGTGGTCGCTCCCGGCCACTGCAGCTTCGACCTGCTGGACTCCGGTGATCCTTCCACCTCCACCTTCCAAGTAGCTGGAACTACAGGCTCGTGCTACCACACCCTGCTGATTTTTTAATTTATTGTAGAGATTTGGTCTCGCTTGCCCGGGCGGGTCTCGAACCTGCGGGCTCAGGTAATCCACTCACCTCAGCCTTCCAAAGTGCTGGATTACAGGCTGAGCCACCGAACCTGGCTGAACCACATTTTTTTAAACCAATCCTCTTTTGATGGGCAGTACAGTTGGATTTGTGTTCTTGCTATTGTGAACAATGCTCCAAATAAACATATGTGCTTAGGTATCTTTTTTTTATAGAGTGATCTGAGTTCTTCCAGGTATTTTCCCAGTTCTGGGATTTCAGGATCATATACAAGGTTGATTTTTAGAACTTTTAGAAATTACCACACTGATTTCCACAGAGGTTGTACTCGTTTACACTCCCACCAACGGTGTAGAAGTGTTCCCTTTTTGCCACATCCTATCCAGCATCTGTTATTTTTTGTACTATGGATGACTGCCATTCTGACTGGAGTTG
>NW_007191633.1:0-611 GCF_000164805.1 Carlito syrichta
GCTCCAAATAAACATATGTACTTAGGTATCTTTTTGTTATAGAGTGATCTAAGTTATTCCAGGTATTTTCCCAGGTCTGGGATTTCAGGATCATATACAAGGTTGATTTTTAGAACTTTTAGAAATTACCACACTGATTTCCACAGAGGTTGTACTCGTTTACACTCCCACCAACGGTGTAGAAGTGTTCCCTTTTTGCCACATCCTATCCAGCATCTGTTATTTTTTGTACTATGGATGATTGCTATTCTGACTGGAGTTAGGTGTTATCTTAATGTAGTTTTAATTTGCGTCTCCTTGATGACCAATGAGATGGAACATTTTTTCTTGTCTGTTGGAGTTTGATTTTAAAATTATTTTTTAAATTATTTTTAAATTATTTTAAAATTAATTTTTAAATTATTAAAACATTTATTCTAATACATATTTTTTACTTTAAAATTGTGGGGTACAGATAAGGGTTAGGTATACTAATTTGCATTGCATAGGTACCCTTGTTGATAAGGATTGCCCCCTGTCCCCAGACAGATATTGGCTACCGTTAATCCCAACTCCTTTTCCCTCCCTGCTCCCCCCATAGTTTTTCCAGCACTGTCAATCCTTTTCCTATA
>NW_007191634.1:0-848 GCF_000164805.1 Carlito syrichta
CATTGTTGGTTCCATGATCTTGCTATTGTGAACAATGCTGCGATAAACATACGTGCACAGGTATCTTTTTTGTAGAGTGATTTGAGTCCTTCAGGGTATACTCCCAGTTGGAGAATTGCAGGGTCATATAGAAGGTTGACTTTTAGAGCTTTTAGGAATTGCCACACTGATTTCCATAGAGGCTGCACTAGTTTACATTCCCACCAACAGTGTAGAAGTATTCCCTTTTCACCACATCCTCTCCAGCACCTATTGTTAATGGCCATTCTTTACTGGAGTTAGGTGTTATCTCAGTGTAGTTTTAATTTTCATTTCCCTTATCACTAGTAATGTTGAACATTTCTTCATGTATCTGTTGACCACTCGTAAGTCTTCTTTTGAGAAGGGTCTGTTCTTGTTTTTTGCCCACTTTGTAATGGGGTTGCTTTTTTCTTTTCAGCACGTTTGAGTTCTTTGTAGATCCTAGATGTTAGGCCTTTGTCAGACATGGAGTTGGCAAATACGTTTTCCCAGTATGTTGGCTGTCTCCCTGCTCTCTTGATGGTTTATTTGGCTTTGCAGAAGCTTGTCAGTTTAATGAGGCCCCACTTTTGTATTTTATCTCTTATGATCCGTGCATTTAGGTTTTTGCTCAGGAATTGGATGCCAGTTTCAAATTCCATAAGGGTATGTCCTGCATTTTCTGAAGTTCTTATGGGTTTGAGGTTTTACATTTACGTCTCTGATCTATCTAGAGTTAATTTTTGTGTATGGGATTACATAGGGGTCTTGTTTGAATCTTCTGCATGTGGTCAGCCAGTTTTCCCAGCACCATATACTGAAAAGGTTCTCCTCACCCCAGTGGTGGG
>NW_007191635.1:0-3213 GCF_000164805.1 Carlito syrichta
CTCAGGACTGAAGCCAAATTTTATTCGGACTCCTTCCAACTTATATACCATTTTCTATACCCTCCAGCAGTGTGATAATCACTGATTGGGGGCGTACAAGTTCCATGCTTTACAAACTATGTATCATAAGACCACCACGAGATCTGCAATTTCCAAGCAAACAGTTCAAATTCCATGATGCCTGTCTTGCTTACATTAAGGTCACAGGTGCACAATTTCAATACAAATCGTTCAAAGTGTTTTCCATAATGTTCAATGAATCATTCATATTATACTCTTTGTTCTATACCCTGATTAATGCAAAAAACTTTTCTGAGTTAACTCTAGGTTCAATCCAAGTTCACTGACTCCGAATATTTTTAATGATTAATATTATCAACTTAACACTATACTATAACCCATAAGTTTACTTAAATGATTAGCTGTTAGTTATACTATTATCCTATTACGATTTAACGTAATGCCTTATAACTCAGTTAAAACTTATTCTTAAACTACCAAACTTTACTATAATTCATATAAGTTTCATATGTCTAAACTTTAATTTTTATATAATCTAATGATTGACCTTTCATACTATGCTATATCCTATTAAGCTAATACCTCATCATTAATTCTTTCATAAATCATATAGTAACTATTACAATTGAATAATGTAGCAAAAGGAAACAAAACAGCAAGCGTAAATTTACGCAACTATGAGTGTATGTGTATATATTTTATTCTAACAAGTCTACTCTAAAAATCAAATAGTAGCTGTCACAGTCTTGAACAAGGAAATGCATGGCCGCCATGATGGCGGCTATGGGCTGAAGGAGACAGAGTTTCGGTAATTAACGAAACAAAAGAAAACGTTCTGCCTGGCTAGGGGCAGGGCGACAAAACTATCATGGTAATTTAGTTTCTAATCTTAGCCCTAGGAGAAACAGCTTTCCAAAGCTGACTAACCAGTCTACCAGGAAATAGAAGTTAAAAAATATCTAGAAAGAAGTAAAACTTAGAAAGACAGAAAAAATAATTCTGCTATGCACTTTCCATCAGGTGTATTGAGATTTACTTATAAGTTTTACTGCCATGTATGCACACTGGTCACTAATCACACGCCAATATTATAGGTATAAGTGATATCCTATGTCAGAGGCAATCTTCCAGATGGGCCTTTACAGGCCTCAGCCATGTAGCTATAGATGTTGGCTCCCAACAAAAACCCTCGAACATCTAGTCATACGGGGAACATTCCTCAAAGTAGTAAAAGCCATCTATGAGAAACCCCCAGCCAGCTTACTCCTAAATGGACAAAAATTGGAACCATTTCCCCCGAAAACTGGAACAAGACAAGGATACCCACTCTCACCCCTCCTGTTCAATATAGTACTAGAAGTCCTGGGTAGAACAATCAGAGAAGAGAAGGCAATCAGGGGTATCCAAATAGGATAAGAGAAGATCAAATTATCTCTCTTTGCAGATGACATGATCGTGTACCTTGTAAACCCAAGAGAATCTGTCAAAAACCTCCTTACACTGATAAAGGCCTTCAGCAAGTCTAAGGATATAAAATAAATGTGCAACAGACAATCGCATTTCTTTACACCAATAATAAACAAACAGAAACCCAAATAAAAATCACAATTCCATTCACAATAGCCACAAAAAAATGAAATACCTTGGCATCTTCCTAACCAGAGACATGAAAGACCTTTACAATGAAAACCACAAAACTCTGCTAAAAGAAATCAAAGATGACCCAAACAAGTGGAAAAATATTCCATGTTCACGGATTGGAAGAATCAACATTGTGAAGATGTCCATCTTACCTAAGGCAATCTACAGATTCAATGCAATACCTATCAAATTACCAGCAACATTCTTCTCAGACCTAGAAAAAACAACACAGGAATGCATATGGAAACACAAACGACCAAGAATAGCCAGAACAATCCTCAGAAAAAAAATCAGGTTGTATCACATTACCAGACTTCAAACTTTACTATAAAGCTACAATCATCAAAACAGCTTGGTACTGCTATAGGTACAGGCATATAGATCAAAGGAATAGAATTGAGATTCCAGAAGCAAAACCTCAATTTCTCAATCAACTCATCTTCAACAAAGCCTCCACCACCTACCACTGGGGGAGAGGACAACCTATTTAGTAAATGGTGCTGGGAAATGTGGCTGACCACATGCAGAAGATTGAGACAGGACTCCTATCAATCCCATTAGCAAAAATTAACTCCAAATGGATCAGAGACCTAAATGTAAAACCTCAAACCATAAGAACCTTAGAAAATGAAGGACATACTCTCATGGAAATTGGAACTGGCATCCAAGTCCTGAACAAAACCCAAAACCCACAGGCCATAAGCGATAAGATAGACAAGTGGAACCTCATTAAACTTAAAAGCTTCTGCAAAGCCAAAGAAACCATCAAGAGAGCAGGGAGACAGCCTACAGACTGGGAAAAAGTATTTGCCAACTCCAGGTCTGACAAAGGCTTAACATCTTGGATCTACAAGGAACTCAAACGTACTGAAAAGAAAAAACCAAACAACCCCATTATAAAATGGGCAAAAGATATGAAGAGACAGTTCACAAAGGAAGACATCCGAGCAACCAACAGACACATGAAGAAATGCTCAACCTCACTAATCATCAGGGAGATGCAAATCAAAACCATCCTGAGATACCACCTAACTCCAGTCAGAATGGCAATTATCAATAACTCAAAAAATAACAGTTGTCATAGAGGATATGGAGAAAAGGGAACACTTCTGCACTTTTGGTGGGAGTGTAAACTAGTGCAACCTCTGTGGAAAGCAGTGTGGCGATTCCTTAAAGTTCTAAACATCAACCTCCCATATGACCCTGCAATTCCCCTACTGGGAATATACCCTGAAGATCTCAAATCCCTCTATAAAAAAGATACCCGTACTTGAATGTTTATCGCAGCACTGTTCACAGTAGCAAAAACCTGGAATCAACAATGCTGTACATCAAAACGGGACTGGATTAAAAAATGTTTACATATGCACGATGGAATACTATGCATCCATAAAAAAGAACAAAATCATGAATTTCGCAGCAACCTGGATGGAAAAAGAGTCTATAATACTGAGTGACCTCTCATAGAAACAAAGACCTGAGTATCACGTGTTCTCACTCATATAGAGGACCTTGATCATCCAATGCAGTACCATAAGAAAATGACTGACA
>NW_007191636.1:0-762 GCF_000164805.1 Carlito syrichta
AATCTATAAGTTACTTAAATGATTTAGCTGTTAGTTATACTATTATCCTATACGATTTAACGTAATGCCTTATAACTCAGTAAAACTTATTCTTAAACTAGCAAACTTTACTATAATTCATATAAGTTTCATATGTCTAAACTTTAATTTTTATATAATCTAATGATTGACCTTTCATACTATGCTATATCCTATTAAGCTAATACCTCATCATTAATTCTTTCATAAATCATATAGTAACTATTACAATTGAATAATGTAGCAAAAGGAAACAAAACAGCAAGTGTAAATTTACGCAACTATGAGTGTATGTGTATATATTTTATTCTAACAAGTCTACTCTAAAAATCAAATAGTAGCTGTCACACTCTTGAACAAGGAAATGCATGGCCGCCATGACGACGGCTATGGGCTGAAGGAGACAGAGTTTCGGTAATTAGCAAAACAAAAGAAAACGTTCTGCCTGGCTAGGGGCAGGGCGACAAAACTATCATGGTAATTTAGTTTCTAATCTTAGCCCTAGGAGAAACAGCTCTCCAAAGCTGACTAACCAGTCTACCAGGAAATAGAAGTTAAAAAATATCTAGAAAGAAGGTAAACTTAGAAAGACAGAAAAAATAATTCTGCTATGCACTATCCATCAGGTGTATTGAGATTTACTTATTAGTTTTACTGCCATGTATGCACACTGGTCACTAATCACATGCCAATATTATAGGTATAAGTGATATCCTATGTCAGAGGCAATCTTCCAGATGGGCG
>NW_007191637.1:0-815 GCF_000164805.1 Carlito syrichta
TTTGGAGGGACTTTGTTGGTGTCAATGTTTATTTTTATTCCACTGTGGTCCGAAAAGGTGCATGGCAGAATTTCAGTCCTTTTAAATTTGCTTATACTTGATTTGTGTCCAATTATGTGGTCGATCTTAGAATATGTTCCATGTGGTGATGAGTAGAATGTGTATTCTGTGGTCTTTGGATGGAGTGTTCTATAGGTATCAATTAAGTCCATTTGGTCCAGAGTCTCATTGAGGTTCCGGATCTCCTTGCTGATTTTTTGTCCTGATGATCTGTCTAAGGTTGTGAGTGGTGTATTAAAGTCCCCAGTTATTATGGTGTTAGAGTCAATGTCTTTCTTTAGTTTTCCTAGAAGTTGCTTTATGAATGTTGGTGCGCCTATGTTGGGTGCATATATGTTTAGGATAGATATTTCTTGTTGATGGAGTGAACCTTTTATCATTATGTAGTGGCCCTCTGTATCTTTTTTAATTTTTGATAGCTTAAATGGTATTTTGTCTGAAATTAGGATCGCGACTCCTCCTTTCTTTTGTGTTCCATTCGCCTGAAAATTTGTTTCCCATCCTCTTACTTTGAGTCTGTGTATGTCCTTTCTAGTGAGATGGGTCTCTTGAAGGCAGTATATTGTTGCCTGGTGATATTTTATCCATTTTGTCATTCTATGTCTTTTCAGTGGTGCGTTTAGTCCATTCACATTCAGACTAATTATTGAAATGTGAGAGTTCATCCCTATCATGGAGTTCTTATTGAGTTATTGTTCTTCCACTTGGTTTTTTTCTTTTTTTTTTGGCTTTCTTTTGCTTTTGGGGGTGGTTCG
>NW_007191638.1:0-774 GCF_000164805.1 Carlito syrichta
CCTTTGGATGGAGCGTTCTATAGGTATCAATTAAGTCCATTTGGTCCAGAGTCTCATTGAGGTTCCGGATCTCCTTGCTGATTTTTTGTCCTGATGATCTGTCTAAGGTTGTGAGTGGTGTATTAAAGTCCCCAGTTATTATGGTGTTAGAGTCAATGTCTTTCTTTAGTTTTCCTAGAAGTTGCTTTATGAATGTTGGTGCGCCTATGTTGGGTGCATATATGTTTAGGATAGATATTTCTTGTTGATGGAGTGAACCTTTTATCATTATGTAGTGGCCCTCTGTATCTTTTTTAATTTTTGATAGCTTAAATGGTATTTTGTCTGAAATTAGGATCGCGACTCCTCCTTTCTTTTGTGTTCCATTCGCCTGAAAATTTGTTTCCCATCCTCTTACTTTGAGTCTGTGTATGTCCTTTCTAGTGAGATGGGTCTCTTGAAGGCAGTATATTGTTGCCTGGTGATATTTTATCCATTTTGTCATTCTATGTCTTTTCAGTGGTGCGTTTAGTCCATTCACATTCAGACTAATTATTGAAATGTGAGAGTTCATCCCTATCATGGAGTTCTTATTGAGTTATTGTTCTTCCACTTGGTTTTTTCTTTTTTCTTTTTTTTTTGTCTTTCTTTTGCTTTTGGGGGTGGTTCGTGTATATTTTATTCTTTTCCCTGTACTCTTGTGAAGAACGTTGTTCTTTTTTCCTTTTCTTCTGTGTTTAGTACTTTCTTAAGTGTTCATGTAGAGATGGATTTTGTGGCTGCATAAGTTCTAGG
>NW_007191639.1:0-1714 GCF_000164805.1 Carlito syrichta
CATTCTTCAGCTCTATGACCTCTGTTTGGCACTTTTGTATTTTCTCCTTTTATAAATTCTCAATTTTCTCTTACATTTCTTTCCTGTCTTTGGTGATAGTCTTGATTACCATTATTTTGAATTCTCTGCTGAGTATCTCCATTTTATTAGGGCTGATTTATGGAGATTCATCTTGTACTTTTACCTAGAACATATTTCCATGTTTCTTTATTTTGCCTGATTTTCTGTGTTGGCTTCTGCACATTATAGTAGACTGTCTCTCCTAGTTTCGTCAGAGAGTTCTTGTGTAGAAAAGGATCTCACTAATCCATTTGACCAGAAATGCTAAGGTACCTTTCTAACCTTTGTGTTTTTGTAAACTGCTTTATCTGTTCTGGGTTCATCCCTCAAAGATTAAGATGTGAGATGTCTTGTCAGTACCCCAAGACTGGTAAGGTAGAATCCAGAACTTCCAGATGTAGCTGAAAAGATTGGAGTGTAAAGAGTGTGTTCTGATTCCTTCTGTCTTCACGGTGAAGATGAACATAAGCATCTATCTCCTATTTTATCGGTACTAAGCTGGGGCAAAGATATGTGACAAATGCCTGTACTTACACACTGAGTCTTTAAAAATAGTTCTATTCTGGAAGTGGTTCCACTGTAAATCTAACTCTTTGTTTCTGTAGTCTCAAGTAGACTCAGAAAGGCAAAGCAGAGAGTCTATTAGGTGGAAGCTGTAGAAGTTGTGGCACTTGGTGCATGGACAAACTGCTTCCAGATGAAATGAGTAGACCTGGATTTATCACTGAGGTGAGTCAGAGGAAAGGCTCATCAAATTCTGAACTCCAACTCAGGCTGTGGGAAGGTTACTGTTCTATGCCTTGATAAAATCTTGATGTAAGTTAGTTAGAAGTCATGATACCAAGTAGCCACAGGAAGATTGAAAAAACTCTTGCTGGAAAGAACCAGGGAGTTTTGTTTTCAAGCCCCTTCTCTTCACTGCTCCCAGGGGAGGAAACACCTCCTTTAAAAAAGCCACATTTTTTTCTCTGTGGTCTAGAGAAACTCACATTTGCCTAATTTCCTCTGCTCTGGGACTGGGTGAATTAAGAGCGAAACCATGAGAAATTTTATACTTAGAGTGCCATATGTGTGTTCCAAACTTTCCTCTCCACAGGAAGAAGCTGGGTGTTGGGGATTTCTTCTTAATTTTATGCCTGAGTCCCTGGTGTATGCCTAAGTGTGCCTCAGCTTTTCCTACTGGTTTTATATTAATGCTGTATCAGTTAATGCTGTATCAGTTAATAGTAGACAGGAGTCTCTCAAATTATTTTTGACTTTCTCTTAGACAGAATTTATCTGTGAACACATGTTTGTTTAAATTTTCTATGGGTGGAGGAAGATTCAGAAGCCACCTCTTCTGCCATGGTGCTGATATAATATACCTCAAGGCTTTTAGATGATTAATCCTCAAACAAATTATAAAATGGAGATTATTCTTCCTTTTTTGTAAACATAAAAATTCAAGATTAAGAAATGTCAAGTCATCTTCCACAGTTTATGTATCTAATAGGTGACAGAGCTAGGTTTACCAATTTTTGACAGACAACTTAGGGTATTTATTATAAAATCTTGGAATTTGACTTCATACCTACTTTAAGATTCTGAATATTTCTGAGGTTTATTAATTTTTTTCTGGATTTGCATTGCAGAAATAAATGGGAAGGTTTAACAT
>NW_007191639.1:3061-4409 GCF_000164805.1 Carlito syrichta
ACACTAAAAACAAATGGGCAGAGAACCAAATAAAAATCACAATCCCATTTACAATAGCCACGAAAAGAGTGAAACACCTGGGCATCTTCCTAACAAGAGTAGTGAAAGATCTTCATAACAAAAACTGAAAATTTGTCTCAAAATAGCTCTTTAACTACACATATTTCCATAGCTACAATACATTGAAATCTTAAAATATTACACTGTTGTAGATTTCAAGTAACAAAATGACCACAGTTATTCCATTCATAATGGAAAAATTATCTCAAGTTTAGATAAAATTAGTTTCAGATAATATTGAAACACCTCTGTATGCTTCTGGAGTGCAGCTAATGTTTACATTCATAGTATAAACTGACTTTAAATAGGTATAATAAGGGACTTGAAAAGTAAAGGATAAGCAGGATTAGAATAAGAGCGAGGAAATCAAAATTCATTAACTTTTAGTAGCATCATTCACTAATACCTGACTCCATGTAATTAATCATAATGATATAAGGATTTATTTTACTCCACATCTCCTGAATTTCTCAGTGAAATATAGTAGAGAAAAAAATTGTTACTAAGAGAAAATGGATTTTTAAAAAAATACTGACGTGCTGAACTTGTATTATATTTACAACAAGATAGATCAATTTACTCAATTTTCAATCATTTGTTTTTATTCAATAAACGTTGTGGCCCAGATTATGACAGGTAATTTGCTTAGTTCCAGAAATTCAGTGAATTGAACAGAAGACAAAGGAGACACAATGACCACTTTCATGGATTTTCCAGACTAGTTTAGGTCATAACTGATTATTAATAAAAGAGGTTTAGGAAAACTAAGATGAGTGAATGTTCTTATTTGTAGAATTCAGAGATCACCAGCTTATGCCTAATAAACATGCTTCAGAAATAAAACCCATGCTGCATGGACATCAAGACCAACTCAGATCTCTTCTATCTCTCCTGCAGCCCTCTCTTCTTTTCTTTACCCTTATCTTTTATAACTCCTTTCCCACCCTACCTTCTCTCTGTTCTCATGCCTGATGATGGACAGGTGCGGGGACTTATTCCAGACTTCATTATGCAAAAAGCATGTGGACAGTAGCGACGTACACCAAGAGACCAAAAACCAAAGCAATCCGAGACCCTTATTCCTGCCTGAAACTCTTCCCATATTTGATGAACTCTTTGAATAGGATTCGTGGTGAAACCTGGTATCTCCAGTGGGATCCCTTGACAAAACATCTCTCCTCAGATTCTTGTCTCCCTTCTCTTAGCACTGGAGTTTCATATGAACTTTGACCATTTTCCAGCACTCCCCCATCTCTATTTTGTCATGTTTGAGTGGAGGTTCTTACTG
>NW_007191640.1:0-790 GCF_000164805.1 Carlito syrichta
ACACCTCCTTTAAAAAAGCCACATTTTTTTCTCTGTGGTCTAGAGAAACTCACATTTGCCTAATTTCCTCTGCTCTGGGACTGGGTGAATTAAGAGCGAAACCATGAGAAATTTTATACTTAGAGTGCCATATGTGTGTTCCAAACTTTCCTCTCCACAGGAAGAAGCTGGGTGTTGGGGATTTCTTCTTAATTTTATGCCTGAGTCCCTGGTGTATGCCTAAGTGTGCCTCAGCTTTTCCTACTGGTTTTATATTAATGCTGTATCAGTTAATAGTAGACAGGAGTCTCTCAAATTATTTTTGACTTTCTCTTAGACAGAATTTATCTGTGAACACATGTTTGTTTAAATTTTCTATGGGTGGAGGAAGATTCAGAAGCCACCTCTTCTGCCATGGTGCTGATATAATATACCTCAAGGCTTTTAGATTATTAATCCTCAAACAAATTATAAAATGGAGATTATTCTTCCTTTTTTGTAAACATAAAAATTCAAGATTAAGAAATGTCAAGTCGTCTTCCACAGTTTATGTATCTAATAGGTGACAGAGCTAGGTTTACCAATTTTTGACAGACAACTTAGGGTATTTATTATAAAATCTTGGAATTTGACTTCATACCTACTTTAAGATTCTGAATATTTCTGAGGTTTATTAATTTTTTTCTGGATTTGCATTGCAGAAATAAATGGGAAGGTTTAACATACAGGAATGGGGGAGAAGAAGAATCATGATCAGAAAAAGTGATGCCAAACATATTTCTGTGTAGCTTTTTGTGTCATTGGCACCATG
>NW_007191641.1:0-822 GCF_000164805.1 Carlito syrichta
GAAATTTTATACTTAGAGTGCTATATGTGTGTCCAAACTTCCTCTCCACAGGAAGAAGCTGGGTGTTGGGGATTTCTTCCTAATTTTATGCCTGAGTCCCTGGTGTATTCCTAAGTGTGCCTCAGCTTTTCCTACTGGTTTTATATTAATGCTGTATCAGTTAATAGTAGACAGGAGTCTCTCAAATTATTTTTGACTTTCTCTTAGACAGAATTTATCTGTGAACACATGTTTGTTTAAATTTTCTATGGGTAGAGGAAGATTCAGAAGCCACCTCTTCTGCCATGGTGCTGATATAATATACCTCAAGGCTTTTAGATTATTAATCCTCAAACAAATTATAAAATGGAGATTATTCTTCCTTTTTTGTAAACATAAAAATTCAAGATTAAGAAATGTCAAGTCGTCTTCCACAGTTTATGTATCTAATAGGTGACAGAGCTAGGTTTACCAATTTTTGTCAGACAACTTAGGGTATTTATTATAAAATCTTGGAATTTGACTTCATACCTACTTTAAGATTCTGAATATTTCTGAGGTTTATTAATTTTTTTCTGGATTTGCATTGCAGAAATAAATGGGAAGGTTTAACATACAGGAATGGGGGAGAAGAAGAATCATGATCAGACAAAAGTGATGCCAAACATATTTCTGTGTAGCTTTTTGTGTCATTGGCACCATGTAGGTTTCTGTAGGCTCAGAATACCTGGATTCCAAACCATAAACTATTGACTGAATCATTTTGACACTTAATATTAGAAATGGTAGATTTATTTGTTTTTTGGGGGCATGATAGTTGACTGCCCACTTCATTGACACCCC
>NW_007191642.1:0-765 GCF_000164805.1 Carlito syrichta
CTCTACCTAGCACAGGCCCTTTCTTAATTGGACCCCAAAGTTGGAATTTACAAGTCTAAACCAGCTTCTGTCATCAGACATATCAAGTCATGTAAAATGAATTTAAACTCTCTCCGTGTTAAACATAAGATGAGAAGGTGAAAAAGATAGATGAATTTGTCAATGCAAAGATCTTAGTGCATGCCAGGCTTGGTTCACTAACAACCTTCAGTAGTTGATAACTCCTAATTATAGAATTAATAAAATTAAAAAGACAGTTGTAATTGAGGTGTGTGTTGGAATATAAAATCCTTACCTCATTTGTGAACAGAAAGAACTGGTATCCTCACAGTTTAAGGAATGATCATTTCCCCTGTCTTTGATAACCACCTGCACCCACTGCACAGGGTTCTTTAATGTCTTGTCAATTTATCAGTAAGGTCCTATGTCTGCTGTAACTTTTATAATAAAATTTGCTAATAATACTTTACTGACTTATGTGAGCCTTCTAACTTTTTCAGTTCAAACTTTTCTAGGCCAAGTGCAGTGCCTCAAGCCTGTAATCCCAGCACTTTGGGAGGCCAAGGTGAGGGGATTGTCTGAGCCCACCAGTGTGAGAACAGCCTGCACAACTTGGCAAGATCGCATCTCTACATAAATTAAAAAATGAGCCTGGTGTGCTAGTGCACACTTGTAGTTTTGGCTACTTGGAAGACGGAGGCAGAACGATTGCTGGAGCCTGACACATCAACGCTGGGTGGCTATGAGCATGCTACTATACTCCGG
>NW_007191643.1:0-874 GCF_000164805.1 Carlito syrichta
TTCACATTATGTGTTCAATTTCAAGACAGCTCTAGGACCCAGCTGAAGTCCATCCATATTCCACAAGTTAAAAACTCTGAATATGAAAACATGACTACTCTTCAGTTTGGAGTAGTTGAACTGTGAAGTAAATTAACTGCAAATATGACAACAAAGAGGACCACCTAAGGAACTGTTCATTTTATTTTTGATAATCTAAGGCACTCCAATATGCACATTAATATTAAAAGTCCAATTGGACCTAAAACCTCTAATTATTTCATGTAGAGATGTATAAACTAGTCTGAGTGAATTGGCTTACTTTGATTTATTTTTATATCTGTTTGAAATGAGAGCTTAGCAATAAGTACAAATAAATATATAATGTGTACTTTAAGACAAGTTCTCTTAAAATCTGGTGAATTCTTCCCTCTTGCAGAAATATATTCACAAATGAAGGCTCATGAAATTTATGAAGAGCTATAGCACTTCAGATATTGAGGCCTATCATCTTTCTCTCAAGATCTTTAACACATTCCTTCCTCTTCTTTCTATTTATAGGTAATTAGAAGTCTTTTAAAATCCAGAACAGTTTTCTGGTGTGTATTAGTGTTAATAATTTCCTCTACTTTCTCACCACTTGTGATGGCTAATTTTAGGTGTCATTTTAAGCTGGGCCACAAAGTGTCCAGACATTTAATTAAACATTATTTTGGGTGTGCCTGTATGGATATTTCTGGATGGAATTTACTTTTGAATCTGTAGACCGGGTAAAGCAGAGTCATGCTCCCCAAGGTAGGTGGACCTCGTTTAATCCATTAAAAGCCTGAATAGAAAAAAAAGACATGAGAAGAGAGGTTTTGCAGCCTTTACCAGACTGTTTTAGAACTGACAC
>NW_007191644.1:0-2179 GCF_000164805.1 Carlito syrichta
TTATTGGAGCTATGGCTGTTGCCACACTTCCTGGCTTTGGCCACCTCCCCCACCTTGGGGAGGTGAATCGTCTCTCTCTCTCTAATTTACTTTTAAATAAACTATATTTTCTCATCAAAAAAAAGAGGAAACTCAGCTAGGTGGGGGGACCAGGGAGGAGGGGTTGTACGAGATGGATCTTGAGGGAGGGAGAAAATGACTGCCAGGTGGGAAAGGAAGTCAGAGGTGGAAAAGCATGGATCACATTCACAGCATAGCGAGTGGCCTGGCGGGCCCGGTGTTCAGAAGAATCAGTGGAAAACAAGCTGGAAATGTAAGGTTGACTGACAAGGGTGTGTGTATGCAGCGTATTTTGGAGTAACTTTGAGAAAGGCATCACTTTTGATTTTGAAGAAGTAGTTTCTCTCAGCTTCTTTGGTATTGAGCTCTGATTATGCACAAAATCGAGGAGAGAGTAAACTAGTGAGCATATCTGAAGATTTTCCAAATATTTCATTTCGTTGTCAATATTGTTTGCTCCACTTCTTGACTTTATTCATTTCTCTTTGTGCTCTGTCTGTTTCTTCACCAACTTTTTTCACAGGGGTGATAAAGCCCTAAGGATTTAGCTCTTCTCAGTTGACACCACTTTTTTATAATACTAAAATTTTGTAAACACATCGCTGACATCCTTGCCAAGACAAACTCTTCAGAACTGTCTCTGAAGCTCAAGACTGTTCTTTCTTTCTTAGCATTGGTATTTCTCTAGTGGTGTATCAGCCAGTGGTTTAGCTGTTGTGGTGTGGAGGCCATGCCGATTAATAATAGTCACTAGACGTATGCTAACTTATTTGTTAGCCCTTTGATTTATTGTGAAATTTTTCTGACTCACTTATCAAATGCGTTTGGCTACTAAACAAGAAAAATACTTCAAAAAATGTATCTGATTCATTTGCGTTGACATTTGAAGCTCATCAAAATCATGTTCTTTTTTTTTTTTTTTTTTTGAGTTGGAGTCTCACTCTGTAGCCCAAACTGGAGGACTGGAGTGCAGTGGCCACTCCTGGCCACCACGGCCTCGACCTGCTGGACTCCACCAATCCTTCCACCTCAGTCTTCCAAGTAGCTGGAACTGCTGGCACGCGATACCACACCCAGCTAATTTTTGATTTATTGTAGAGATGAGGTCTCGCCAAGTTGCCCAGGTGGATCTCGAACCCGTGGGCTCAGGCAATCCACTCACCTAAGCCTCCCAAGACGTGGGATTACAGGCTGAGCCACTGAATCCAGCTCAAAATCATGTTAATGATTCTAAAGTAGGTATACATAACTGTTCATGAGTATGTTCTTGATTAGTGAAACATCAGTTGTGTTTATATGTATTTGTTACCTATATGAGGTCCTTTTGATTTCAGAAGGAGCGGGTAAAGGCCAGCTTGCACATTTCTTCTGCTTTTTCTTACTTTTATATCAGACAGAAAATGTGAAAAGGGCCATCCTTTTATCATATCAGTAGCTAGAATAGTCTGCCAAACTTGGTAAGATTGCTTGTCAATAGGGAGAAAATCTTGCTGTAGATTTTGAGTAAGATGTTAAAATGTGTGTGTGTGTGTGTGTGTGTGTGTGTGTGTGTGTGTTTGTGTGTGTGTGTGTACACTCACACTCCACTTTGAATGTCAGTGTTGTATTTTTAGGCATATGCAGGCTTAATGGTTTGCCTGTCTGTATCATTTCTTCAGGAATGACAGCTTAACAGTTTTCCCAGTTGGATTGTGTTAAAATCTTTAAAGGCTGCATGCACAAGAACATATATCTCATGTTTGGGCAGCCAAAGTCTGTGCAATTATTTTACCGGAGTATAAGTTAGCAATACTATTATTATCACATATATCTTATTGTGAAAACTACATTAAAATATCATCAGTTTGACACCTACCATTTCATAATCAAGTTGCTTTGGGATGTGCTCAAATATAAACTTTGGGTTTTTTTGGAGTTGGAGTCACACTCTGTCACCCATACTGGAGTGCAGTGGCCGCTCCCGCTCACCACAGACTCGACCTACTGGGCTCCGGTGATCCTTCCACCTCAGCCTTCCAAGTAGCTGGAACTACAGGCACGCACTACCATGCCCAGCTAATTTTTTGATTTATTGTAGAGATGCGGTCTCGCCAAGTTGCCCAGGGGAGTCTCGAACCTG
>NW_007191645.1:0-834 GCF_000164805.1 Carlito syrichta
TTTATATCAGACAGAAAATGTGAAAAGGGCCATCCTTTTATCATATCAGTAGCTAGAATAGTCTGCCGAACTTGGTAAGATTGCTTGTCAATAGGGAGAAAATCTTACTGTAGATTTTGAGTAAGATGTTAAAATGTGTGTGTGTGTGTGTGTGTGTGTGTGTGTTTGTGTGTGTGTGTGTACACTCACACTCCACTTTGAATGTCAGTGTTGTATTTTTAGGCATATGCAGGCTTAATGGTTTGCCTGTCTGTATCATTTCTTCAGGAATGACAGCTTAACAGTTTTCCCAGTTGGATTGTGTTAAAATCTTTAAAGGCTGCATGCACAAGAACATATATCTCATGTTTGGGCAGCCAAAGTCTGTGCAATTATTTTACCGGAGTATAAGTTAGCAATACTATTATTATCACATATATCTTATTGTGAAAACTACATTAAAATATCATCAGTTTGACACCTACCATTTCATAATCAAGTTGCTTTGGGATGTGCTCAAATATAAACTTTGGTTTTTTTTTTGGAGTTGGAGTCACACTCTGTCACCCATACTGGAGTGCAGTGGCCGCTCCCGCTCACCACAGACTCGACCTACTGGGCTCCGGTGATCCTTCCACCTCAGCCTTCCAAGTAGCTGGAACTACAGGCGCGCACTACCATGCCCAGCTAATTTTTTGATTTATTGTAGAGATGCGGTCTCGCCAAGTTGCCCAGGGGAGTCTCGAACCTGTGGGCTCAGGCAATCCACTCACCTCAGCCTCCCAAAGTGCTGGGATTACAGACTGAGCCACCGAGCCCGGCTGACTTTTTGCACTGTCTTGAAGATTGATATTG
>NW_007191646.1:0-759 GCF_000164805.1 Carlito syrichta
AAATGCTCTAGGGGAGACACACATTCCTGTGGAAGTTTGGGGAAGAAGGGTCTCCTTTTCCTGTCTCCTTTGTCTTTCTCAGATGCTGCTGATGGCAGAGTCAAGTTCAGAAGAGTCCAAGAGACTTCTGCCCGTCTGTCTCCATCTATTAGCATTGCTGCAGACAAGTACCATGGGCAGAAAGGAGGGGCTTCAACAACAGAAATTCATTGTCTAACAGTTCTGGAGGCTCAAAGCCCAAGACCAAGGTGTTGGCATTGTTGATTCCTTCTGTGGTCTCTCTCCTTGACTTGCAGACCAACCAGCTGCCTTCTTGTTATGTCCTTACATGACGTGTCCTCTGCACATGGATGTCCCCGGTATCTTTCTGTGAATCCAGATGTCCTCTTTTTATTAGGACACCAGTCAGATTAAAGTCCATTCTAAAGGCCTCATTTTAACCTAATATCTTCTGCAAAGCGTTATATCCAAATATGGAGACATGATGGTATACTAGAGGTGGAAACTTCAACACATGAGCTTGGAGGGGTGCAAATCAAACCATGGCACCGTCCATGACCATCCATGGCCACCCATGACCACCTGTATTCTGTCCACCCAGGCAACACCATAGCTCACTCACTGGACCTACATTCATTGCTAACACTGCAATGTGCCCTTTATTTTGGGCCAAAAGTTCATAAAAAGCTCTAGAGTTTCTCCTCTTCACTGTTAAACAAAAAATGAAAAATATGTCACATGTAAAATGATCTGTATCTA
>NW_007191647.1:0-1223 GCF_000164805.1 Carlito syrichta
GACAAGTACCATGGGCAGAAAAGGAGGGGGTTCAACAACAGAAATTCATTGTTTAACAGTTCTGGAGGCTCAAAGCCCAAGACCAAGGTGTTGGCATTGTTGATTCCTTCTGTGGTCTCTCTCCTTGACTTGCAGACCAACCAGCTGCCTTCTTGTTATGTCCTTACATGACGTGTCCTCTGCACATGGATGTCCCTGGTATCTTTCTGTGAGTCCAGATGTCCTCTTTTTATTAGGACACCAGTCAGATTAAAGTCCATTCTAAAGGCCTCATTTTAACCTAATATCTTCTGCAAAGCCTTATATCCAAATATGGAGACATGATGGTATACTAGAGGTGGAAACTTCAACACATGAGCTTGGAGGGGTGCAAATCAAACCATGGCACCATCCATGACCATCCATGGCCACCCATGACCACCTGTATTCTGTCCACCCAGGCAACACCAGAGCTCACTCACTGGACCTACATTCATTGCTAACACTGCAATGTGTCCTTTATTTTGGGCCAAAAGTTCATAGAAGCTCTGGAGTTTCTTCTCTTCACTGTTAAACAAAAATGAAAATATGTCACATGTAGAATGATCTGTATCTATATATGATACAGATATACTGTATGCTAAAGCTTTTCAATTTTGCTTATTATAAAGTTAAATTTGCCACCTTGATACAGTTTATTCATCTATAAAATTAAAACTGGAGTTTGTCTGACTTTATATACACACTAGATAAGAAGAGTCTCACATTTGAAGAAAGCACATTTGAGACAACCAGTACATTTGAGACAACCCTGGGTCCCAAGTGACACCCCCTTTCTCCCCATTGATTCTCTGGTGGTCAATAAACTGGCTGAATACTTTTGTAAGCAAAGGAGGCAGCATGTTGCTCCTGCTGTATGCAGTAGGTGTGCCAACCCCACCATCTTGACATCATTTCTGGCATGCATGTTTCAAGGCTGTCAGTCAAGCCCCATATTCTAGGTTTTGTAAGAGAGGAAACCCACAGCGGTTCAACCCATCATGCAAATGTACGTGGGTCCCAAGGCTTAGTATGTATGCATTGGGTATGGCCAAGAAACAGTTGCCATGAAGCCAGAACATGTGAGCCAACTCCTGCCTCCCATCAGCTGCTAACTACACCAGCACACGCATCACCACTATGGCCATGAGAGGGTGGTTAAGGATCAGTGATCGTCTCACAAGCGGGAGACATTCTGACATTAT
>NW_007191648.1:0-1146 GCF_000164805.1 Carlito syrichta
CGGTTCAACCCATCATGCAAATGTACGTGGGTCCCAAGGCTTAGTATGTATGCATTGGGTATGGCCAAGAAACAGTTGCCATGAAGCCAGAACATGTGAGCCAACTCCTGCCTCCCATCAGCTGCTAACTACACCAGCACACGCATCACCACTATGGCCATGAGAGGGTGGTTAAGGATCAGTGATCGTCTCACAAGCGGGAGACATTCTGACATTATCTCTAGGTTTGAGTTCAGTGGCTCATCTAAGGTCACTCAGTAGGTGTGTCATAAATTCAGGACTAGAACCTGGCATCTCTTTGGCAGGTCCCATGCTGGGCCAGGGGCAGACAGACATGCTGATCGATGATGTCTCCTTCCTCATACCCTCTCCTCCAAGACCCCATGGAAGTCCCAACTCTCTGCACTCCTGGGGCATCTCAGGGTGTCATAGGGTCATCAGAAGCACACAGCTGTAACCAGCTATTCCTTGCCTCCTTCCCTCTTCCTTCCTCTCATCCTATTCTGTCCTTCCCTCCCTCCTTCCTTTCTCCTTTTCCTTTTATTAATTTATTCACTGAGGTCTCTTGGATTGCCACTATAGAAATGGGCAATAACATCCAGGCAGGGTGGCTCATGCCAGTATTCCCAGCGTTTTGGGAGGCTGCGGTGGGAGGATTGCTAGAATACCAGATATCCTTCACCCCCAGGATGCAGGACTGGTTCAATATCCACAAGACCATAAATGCAATTAAACACATCAATAGTTGGAAGAACAGGAATCACATTATTCTATCATTATGTGTGGAAAAAGTTTTTGATAAAATCCAGCATCCCTTCTTGATAAAAAGTCTTGAACACCTAAGCATCGAGAGAACATACTGCAGAATAGTAAGAGCCATCTATAATAAGCCCATAGCCAACATAATTGCTAAACAGACAAAAATTGGAAGTATTTCCCCTAAAAACCAAAATAAGACAAGGCTGCCCATCTCACTCCTTCTGTCCAGCATAGTATTGGAAGTCCTAACTACAGCCATCAGACAAGAGAAAGAAATTAGGAGTATCCAAATAGCAAAAGAAGTCAATATTCCTCTTTTATAATGTTATGATCTTATACCTTGAAAAATTCAAGAGAATCTGTCAAAAACCTCCTTGCACTGATTAA
>NW_007191649.1:0-1639 GCF_000164805.1 Carlito syrichta
CGAACCCCCGCAAGACAACAAATGAGAAGACCAACTTCTAGACACATAATAATTTGCCTAAATAAAGTAGGCACAAAAGAAAAAATCCTAAAGGCAGCAAGAGAAAAAGACCAGATCACCTACCATGGAAGACCAATCAGAATAGTAGCAGATTTATCTGCAGAAACCCTGCAGGCTAGGAGAGCTTGGAGCCCTATCTTCAAAGTCCTAAAAGATAAACAATTTCAACCAAGAATAACCTACCCGGCCAAGCTATGCTTCATCAGTGAGGGAGAATTAAAATCTTTCCCAGATATCCAATTCCTAAGAACTTATGCAGCCACAAAACCATCTCTACATGAAACACTTAAGAAAGTACTAAACACAGAAGAAAAGGAAAAAAGAACAACGTTCTTCACAAGAATACAGGGAAAAGAATAAAATATACTCGAACCAACCCCAAAACCAAAGGAAAGACAAAAAAAAAAAAAAGAAAGAAAAAAGAAAAAACCAAGTGGAAGAACAACAACTCAATAAGAACTCCATGATAGGGACAAACTCTCACATTTCAATAATTAGTCTGAATGTGAATGGACTAAACGCACCACTGAAAAGACATAGAATGACAAAATGGATAAAATATCACCAGGCAACAATATACTGCCTTCAAGAGACCCATCTCACTAGAAAGGACATACACAGACTCAAAGTAAGAGGATGGGAAACAAATTTTCAGGCGAATGGAACACAAAAGAAAGGAGGAGTCGCGATCCTAATTTCAGACAAAATACCATTTAAGCTATCAAAAATTAAAAAAGATACAGAGGGCCACTACATAATGATAAAAGGCTCAATCCATCAACAAGAAATATCTATCCTAAACATATATGAACCCAACATAGGTGCACCAACATTCATAAAGCAACTTCTAGGAAAACTAAAGAAAGACATTGACTCTAACACCATAATAATACACCACTCACAACCTTAGACAGATCATCAGGACAAAAAATCAGCAAGGAGATCCGGAACCTCAATGAGACTCTGGACCAAATGGGCTTAATTCATACCTATAGAACACTCCATCCAAAGACCACAGAATACACATTCTACTCATCACCACATGGAACATATTCTAAGATCGACCACATAATTGGACACAAATCAAGTATAAGCAAATTTAAAAGGACTGAAATTCTATCATGCACCTTCTTGGACCACAGTGGAATAACAATAAACATTGACACCAACAAAGTCCCCCCAAAACCCACAAAGACATGGACACTAAACTGCACGATGCTAAATAACTCCTGGGTCAATGATGACATCAAAATAGAGATCAAAAGATACCTGGAAACAAATGAAAATAAAGAAACATCTTACCAAAATCTCTGGGATGCCTTAAAAGCTGTAATAAGAGGGGAATTTATATCCCTACAAACACACATGAGGAAAATGGAAAGAAAAGAAATTGACAACCTAACAAGCCACCTAAAGAAGCTGGAAAAGCAAGACCACAAAAACCCTAATTTCAGCAGAAGAATCCAGATCACCAAAATAAAAGCCCAAATCCAGGACATAGAAGACAAAAAGATAATACAAAATATCAATGAAACAAAAAGCTGGTTCTTCGAAAGGGTAAACAAGATTGATGGTCCCG
>NW_007191650.1:0-1369 GCF_000164805.1 Carlito syrichta
CCCTTAGACAGATCATCAGGACAAAAAATCAGCAAGGAGATCCGGAACCTCAATGAGACTCTGGACCAAATGGACTTAATTGATACCTATAGAACACTCCATCCAAAGACCACAGAATACACATTCTACTCATCACCACATGGAACATATTCTAAGATCGACCACATAATTGGACACAAATCAAGTATAAGCAAATTTAAAAGGACTGAAATTCTGCCATGCACCTTTTCGGACCACAGTGGAATAAAAATAAACATTGACACCAACAAAGTCCCCCCAAAACCCACAAAGACATGGACACTAAACAGCATGATGCTAAATAACTCCTGGGTCAATGATGACATCAAAATAGAGATCAAAAGATACCTGGAAACAAATGAAAATAAAGAAACATCTTACCAAAATCTCTGGGATGCCTTAAAAGCTGTAATAAGAGGGGAATTTATATCCCTACAAACACACATGAGGAAAATGGAAGGAACAGAAATTGACAACCTAACAAGCCACCTAAAGAAGCTGGAAAAGCAAGACCACAAAAACCCTAATTTCAGCAGAAGAATCCAGATCACCAAAATAAAAGCCCAAATCCAGGACATAGAAGACAAAAAGATAATACAAAAAAATCAATGAAACAAAAAGCTGGTTCTTCGAAAGGGTAAACAAGATTGGTGGTCCCCTAGCTAGACTGACCAAGAAAAAACGAGAAAAAAACCAAATAAGCATAATCAGAAACACAAAAGATGAAGTCACATCTGACCCTGAAGAAATACAAAAGATCACTAGAGACTACTACGTACACTTGTATGGAAACAAACTTGAAAACCAGAAGGAAATGGAAGACTTTCTGACATCACATAACCTACCTAGGTTGGAACAAGAAGAAATTGAGACCCTAAATAGACCAATAACAATCAAGGAAATCGACCACGTAATAAGAAAACTTCCTACAAAAAAAAGCCCTGGTCCAGATGGCTTTCCAGCAGAATTCTACAAGACATTCAAGGAGGAGCTGATACCAATCCTACTGAAGGTATTCCAGGCAATTGAAGAAGATGGAACTCTCCCCAAATCATTTTACGAAGCCAACATCACATTGATACCCAAGCCAGGTAAAGATCCAACAAAGAAAGAGAACTACAGGCCAATATCTTTGATGAACATAGATGCTAAAATTCTCAACAAGATCCTAGCAAACCGGATTCAGCAATACATCTCAAAAATCATCCATCATGATCAAGTAGGCTTCATTCCTGGCATGCAAGGCTGGTTCAATATTCGTAAAACCATAAATGTAATTAAATACATCAACAGATGTCAAAACAAAAACCACATGATCATATCACTAGACGCGGAAAAAGCTTTTGATAAA
>NW_007191651.1:0-768 GCF_000164805.1 Carlito syrichta
TCGGTCACCAAATGCTCCCCGCCTAGTATAGTGCATATACAGGAGAGCTCTGAGAATCAGGGAGGAGAGCACGCACAAAGCCAGTGTATACAGACTGCCAATGAAGTGCAGTGCAGCGCAGGCTTCAATAGCGTGTCCCCAGGAAGACCCAGCTTCACCCCCAGTGTAACAGAGGCTCTCCGTGCTTACTCGGCAATGAAAACGGCACAGCCTTGGTAGTCCTTATTAGGTTTAAACGCCATAGGGAAAAACAACTTAGAATTCTCCCCATCCACACATAATGCTCTCCTGCTCGTGACTGTGGAGCACTTGTGTCACTCATTGCGGCACTATGCCTTGGAGGTTTCACGCTCGTACGCAAAGGCCCTCTATGGAAAGGAACACAAATCAAGGGGAAAGAGTGAGAATGAGGTGTTACAGCAGGCGGCGATGAAGAATAATAGTCACAGCAAAGAGGTGACACTGCAGCACACATTGGGCACAGACTTAAGCCAGGAAGGTGTCCGTGCACCCCAGGCATAAGAAAGGCCACTCCCACCAGCAATCCACATTCTCATTGCTTTCCCTGACAGGAGAAGGTGTCAAGAAAGAACAATTCAGAATTCCCCCGGGTCACACATAATGCCTTCCCACAAGTAACTGTGAATGTCTCAGATCCCTCATTGTGGCACAGGGGAGATGAGCATTCCCGCATGGGAGAGGTTGACAAGCCGCACGCCAGAGCAGTCACCCTGTAGAGCGTAGATACACGAAGGGAACAAGTGGGAA
>NW_007191652.1:0-855 GCF_000164805.1 Carlito syrichta
AACTCAACCCTATCTTTCATTCCCTGAATACTATACACCTTTCCTTCAGAGCAACTTAATATGTAGTCAGGTAATTATTCAAGTAATGTCTCAATTTCCATAAGGACAAGAATCAGGCCCTTTCATGCTCATCACTCCATACCTAGAACCAAGCACGCTACTGCTTGACTGAGAGAGGTGCTACAGAAAGAGGAGGGCAAGTGCTCCACGGGACCACTTGCCTTCATCAAAGATGAACCTCCCAGCTCTATAAATGAAAAGTGAAAAAAGCAGGAAAGTAAGGAGAAACTCTCCAACTTACATAGGGCTGCTTAGAGCTTGGTACTATTCACATGTAGCCACTTCCCCTGATGTCACCCACTAGGAAGAGTCCTACAGAGTGCAGGGAGAGCCACTGCCACAGGAGCACAAAGCTAAACCTCCTCCAGACCAAAGGGCCTGGAGAAGCAAGCTGGAAACAAGTTGACAGCTGGCCACAGCAACGAGTCCTCCCTTGGCCCCAGCACAGTCCCAAGCCTGGAGTTGAAACAGTTGAAGGACGAGTCCCCAGAGATCCCTCTTCTCTCTCCCCGTATCTGAGCAAACTGAAAATTCATACTACCAGAAACAGTGCTTGGAGAGGCACTTCCCTCTACTCACCATTTCCCTAAGTCTGTGTGGCGATTTTTCCACTATCTGCCTTCGTGTTGTTACTGATTCTCAAATCTAAGAGATGGACTGAGTTATTTTTAAATGAGTAGACTGAAAAGGCACCAAAAGCATTCTCACAGTCCAACACGTTCATCCCCAGAGCACTCTCATTTGGCCGGCCAGGAGAAACTCTGGCTCTGCAAAGTCAAGCCGAAAGTAAATTTC
>NW_007191653.1:0-791 GCF_000164805.1 Carlito syrichta
ACTTACATAGGGCTGCTTAGAGCTTGGTACTATTCACATGTAGCCACTTCCCCTGATGTCACCCACTAGGAAGAGTCCTACAGAGTGCAGGGAGAGCCACTGCCACAGGAGCACAAAGCTAAACCTCCTCCAGACCAAAGGGCCTGGAGAAGCAAGCTGGAAACAAGTTGACAGCTGGCCACAGCAACGAGTCCTCCCTTGGCCCCAGCACAGTCCCAAGCCTGGAGTTGAAACAGTTGAAGGACGAGTCCCCAGAGATCCCTCTTCTCTCTCCCCGTATCTGAGCAAACTGAAAATTCATACTACCAGAAACAGTGCTTGGAGAGGCACTTCCCTCTACTCACCATTTCCCTAAGTCTGTGTGGCGATTTTTCCACTATCTGCCTTCGTGTTGTTACTGATTCTCAAATCTAAGAGATGGACTGAGTTATTTTTAAATGAGTAGACTGAAAAGGCACCAAAAGCATTCTCACAGTCCAACACGTTCATTCCCAGAGCACTCTCATTTGGCCGGCCAGGAGAAACTCTGGCTCTGCAAAAGTCAAGCCGAAAGTAAATTTCATCCCTTCCCTTGTACCAAAAACAGCAAAAATGGTTTTACAAGAAGTTCAAGACTCTTTAGCATGAATTTAAACTTCTTTCTGAGGGCTAAGCATATTCCTATTCAAACCTTTGTGTTTTCAAGGATAACAGGAGAGGTAAGAGAGCGAGGGAGCAGAGCAGGAGAGAGCCAGGATATGTTCTTTCTATTTTTAAACACTCGCCAAGTTTGGAGTAAGGAACACTCTGAT
>NW_007191654.1:0-1313 GCF_000164805.1 Carlito syrichta
CATTGCGTATGTTTATACTGTTAGAAGTGTGAGTTAGGCTTTACAATTGTGAAACACTGTGGGGTTAGCTGTTCATGTGCTAACAGCCTACAGTATAGAAACTGCAATCTTAGGAATACATTTGAGAGAAATCATCCCCTATGTAAAGAAAAGAGATGGACTATAATAGTTATGACATCATAGTTTCAGAGCTACGTTCTCAAAACCATACAAATCTTCATCCACGAGTTTCAAAAACATATTTGAGAGTCATCAGAAAATGACGAAATATGAATAACGTACATTCACATGGCTGCATGTAGGAAACCAAATGTTTCTCAAAACCAAATTCATGCTTAACATGATATGATCTCCTATACTGCGATAAAAGAAGTAAAACAAGCTACTTTTTTCGAAATACAGGCAAATAGGCTAAAATGAGGTTAAAATATTATACCTTGATACTTAAGTTAATATTTACCTTCAGCTAAATGCCAGAAATTTCGTTTTTTTAGTCAGATAGTAAGCATAAAAAGAACAATTTTATTATGATTTTGGTATGCTTCCTCCATTAAACACTTAAGGTTGTATGATTGCCAACTTAGAGAATATAATGAAGAAACTTATACCCCTTTACTAATGAATATAGAAAAGGCCAAAATCACCTCAATTGCTTTTTCTAACAATATGCACAAAAGCAGTGTTCTGTTTAACTTGGTTGTCGCTAAGACTTTGTCATGCCTGTGTACATCAGTGATATTGGTCTGTGGTATTCTTTGCTTTTACTTTGCGTGTGTCTGTCTTGTTTTCCTATCACTGTAGTTCTGGGCTCATATATTCAATTGGGAATTATTTCTGCCTCTTCGATTTTTGTGAACAGTTTAAATGAAACTTATATTTGCTTTTCACCTGCTTGGACAAATTCAGCTGTGAAGCCATCAGGCCCTAGGCTCTTTCTTCCTCCCTCACTCTTTTCGTTACCTTGCTTTCTGCTTTGCTTTGTATTGTTTTGTTTTTATAGTTGGACTCCCCATCTGTTGCAGGCTGAACGGCACTGCACTGACCATTCTTCTGCTTTGGATCCTCTGCTTTATTTTACACAAAACTATTTGCTGAATCACACAATGGGTGAATCATGAGCCTTCACTCTTCAAGGGAATGTTGGTGCCCCTAAAAAGGTTACAATTATGATAATGGCTTATGTAATCCTATGATCGCGAGACACACAGTGAAGTATAGACTAATGACGCCACTGGATGGAAATCAGAGGAAATCCAAATAGTTTACTGAAAGAACTAAAGAATCTTTTATTCTCATGAAGTGTTCTAATGCTT
>NW_007191655.1:0-822 GCF_000164805.1 Carlito syrichta
TAGCTCTAAATACCGGAGCGTGCTACACGCCCGGCTAATTTTGGGATGTATGTAGAGATGATTCTTGCCCGTTCTCTTTTCTAATGTCATATTTGTGTGCGATCTGGAAACTCCAATTTCGTATCACATTGGAGATTTGTTATCAGAAGCTACATCCTTCCTTAACTGCC
The DNA here is from genome assembly GCF_000164805.1 of Carlito syrichta. Taxonomy (NCBI): domain Eukaryota; kingdom Metazoa; phylum Chordata; class Mammalia; order Primates; family Tarsiidae; genus Carlito; species Carlito syrichta. The sequence goes on from NW_007191655.1 coordinate 171, forward strand.
TCCTGCTTCCCGTTCCGGTCATGGCCCTCCCGCGGAACTTGCTCCATGACACCTGGGTGACTGACTGTCAGTCTGGTATGGCTCCAGGTCCCTCCTTTCCTGGGCACTGCTCTCAAGAGCAGCCTTCACTGGATCAGGCTTAGCTCCTAGACCTCACACCTTCTTCTGTGTAATGGTGTGAAAGAGCTCCATGGAGCTCATGCTGGCACAAGAGCAAAAGATACAACATACTCAAGTCCAAGTGTCTCTCTTATTATTCTATGCTATTCTGCCATAGAAGTTCAGTCGACGTTTGAACTCCCATGTAGGATAATTAATCAGGACCCAGGCTCGAATCACTTGACAGTGGGGCCTTCGACCCATTGTGTTTGAGGAAATAGGGAGGAGCAGCAAGAAAGGAAAATGGGAAAGCTTGATAGGATTGGCCTTCTTTGAAATTATGGGAAGCAATGTGGAAGATATATTTGAAAGCATTAGAACACTTCACTGAGAATAAAAGACTTCTTTAGTTCTTTTCAGTAAACCTATTTGGATTTTCCCCCTGATTTCCATCCAGTGGCGTCATTAGTCTTTACTTCACTCTGTGTCTTGCGATCATAGGATTACCTAAGCCATTCTCATAATTGTAACCTCTTTAGGGGCACCAACATCC
>NW_007191656.1:0-796 GCF_000164805.1 Carlito syrichta
GCCCTTTGGAACTTTGGAGCTCTGGAACTCCGGGTCCACCCTGGCTGAGGCACTCAGCGTGAGACCCCAAATCAGAGGACCCAGACAAGCGGAGAAAAACAGACCTGCTTAAACTGCCTAGCCATTCTCCAGGCAGAGACTTCCATTGCCCTGCCCACCTATCAACAAACTTTACCTCATTTCCTAAGGCCAGGTATTGCAGCATGCAGGGAAGTTTTGGGTACCTGCTCCCTCCAGCTCTCCCCCCTGGCCCGGCACCCGGCACCGCCAGTGGCACAGGGAGGCTCTGAGCGCCCGCCCCTCAGAGACACCGGTTCCATTACTGGTTGAAGTCCTCTGTAGAGTCCCAGTGCCACTCTTGCCGTTTAGAGCCTGCCCTTTGGAACTTTGGAGCTCTGGAACTCCGGGTCCACCCTGGCTGAGGCACTCAGCGTGAGACCCCAAACCAGAGGACCCAGACAAGCAGAGAAAAACAGATCTGCTTAAACTGCCTTGCCATTCTCCAGGCAGAGACTTCCATTGCCCTGCCCACCTATCAACAAACTTTACCTCATTTCCTAAGGCCAGGTATTGCAGCGTGCGGGGAAGTTTTGGGTCCCTGCTCCCTCGAGCTCTCTCCCCGGCCCGGCACCCGGCACCGCAGGTCGCACAGGGAGGTTCTGAGCGCCCGCCACTCAAAGACACTGGTTCCATTACTGGCTGAATACTCTGTAGGGTCCCAGCGCCACTTTCATCATTTTCAGCCTGCCTTCTGGAACTTTGGAGCTCTGGAACTCCGGGTCCACCCTGGCTGAAG
>NW_007191657.1:0-343 GCF_000164805.1 Carlito syrichta
GGGAGCCTTATACATAATACAAGCTTCTTTATAAGATTTAAAAAAAAATTTGTAAAATTAGTATATACATTTAGAGGGCCATTTCCAGTTAGATGGTATAGATGATTATCTAGGGTTACCAGAAATGGCCCAGCACAAACTTTGGGCTGGGCCACATTCTTTAGGAACTGGTTTAAGCCATAGTTAAGAGTTGTTTATAGTACAGGTAAAATTAGCACAGATAAGAAAGGTATTAGGATTTTAGTCAGTTATATTGCTTTTGAGGAATATAAACCAAGCATGAGGAACAGTGAGATAACTTTGGGATTGTCCTTCCTCATTCCTTGGGAAAACGCCTGGTGGG
>NW_007191658.1:0-392 GCF_000164805.1 Carlito syrichta
AGAGAACATGTGATATTCTGATCTTTGTTTCTGTGTGAGGTCACTCAGTATTATAGACTCTAGTTCCATCCAGGTTGCTGCAAAATTCATGATTTTGTTCTTTTTTATGGCTGCGTAGTATTCCATCGTGTATATGTACCACATTTTTTTAATCCAGTCCTCTTTTGATGGGCAGCATGGTTGTTTCCAGGTTCTTGCTATTGTGAACAATGCTGCGATAAACATACGTGTGCAGGTATCTTTTTTATAGAGTGATTTGTGTTCTTCAGGGTATATTCCCAGTAGGGAGATTGCAGGGTCATATGGAAGGTCAATTTTTAGAGCTTTTAGGAATCGCCACACTGCTTTCCACAAAGGTTGCACTAGCTTACACTCCCACCAGCATTGTAAAA